>NC_054480.1:94548360-94595860 GCF_017639515.1 Carcharodon carcharias | reverse complement strand
ACACACACACACATATATAAACACATACACACACACACACATATAAAACACATACAAACACACACATATATATAAAAACACACACACACATGTATAAAAACACACACACACACATATAAAAACACACACACACGCACACATATAAAAACACACACACACATATAAAAACATACACACACACAAACACACACACACACATGTATAAAAACACACACATACACACATATATAAAAACACAAACACACACACACACTCACATATATAATCAAACACACACACACATATATAAAAACACACACACACATATATATAAAAACACACACACACAAACACACACACACATAAAACACACACACAAACATATAAAAACACACACAAACATACACACACACACATAGAAAAACGCACATACACACAAACACATATATAAAAACACACACATACACACAAAAACATTTATAAAAAATCACACACACACACATATATAAAAACACACAGACACACACATATAAAAACACACACACACACACACACACAAACACATATATAAAAACACACACACACACACACACTCACCTTTATAAAAACACACACACACACTCACACATATATAAAAAACACACACACACACATATAGAAAAACACACACACACACACATAGAAAAACACACACACACAAACACAAACATAGAAAAACACACACACACACATAGAAAAATACACACAAACACACACACACACATAGAAAAACACACACACAATCACACACAGAAAAACACACACACAGACAGAAACACATATAAAAACACACACACATATAAAAAACACACACACATACACATATATAAAAACACACACACACACATATAAAAACACACACACACATATAAAAACACAAACACACACACACATAAAAAGACACACACACACACATATATAAAAACACACACACACACACACACACATATAAAAACACACACACACATGTAAAAACACACACACACATATAAAAACACACAAACACACACACACATATAAAACGCACACACACACACACATAGAAAAACACACACAGAAAAAAAAACACACACACACATAGAAACACACACACACACACAAACATAGAAAAACACACACACACACACACAGAAAAAGACACACAAAAACACACACACACATAGAAAAACACACATACAATCACACACAGAAAAATACACACGCACACATATAAAACACACACACACACATATAAAATACACACACACACACACACATATATAAAAGCACACACACACACAAACACACATATAAAAACACACACACACACATATAAAAACACACACACACGCACACATATAAAAACACACACACACACACATATAAAAACATACACACACACAAACACACACACACACACATGTATAAAAACACACACATACACACATATATAAAAACACAAACACACACACACACACACTCACATATATAATCAAACACACACACACATATATAAAAACACACACACACATATATATAAAAACACACACACACAAACACACACACACATAAAAACACACACACAAACATATAAAAACACACACAAACATACACACACACATAGAAAAACGCACATACACACAAACACATATATAAAAACACACACATACACACAAAAACATTTATAAAAAATCACACACACACACATATATAAAAACACACAGACACACACATATAAAAACACACACACACACACATACACACAAACACATATATAAAAACACACACACACACACACTCACCTTTATAAAAACACACTCACACACTCACACATATATAAAAAACACACACACACACCTATAGAAAAACACACACACACACACATAGAAAAACACACACACACAAACACAAACATAGAAAAACACACACACACACATAGAAAAATACACACAAACACACACACACACATAGAAAAACACACACACAATCACACACAGAAAAACACACACACAGACAGAAACACATATAAAAACACACACACATATAAAAAACACACACACATACACATATATAAAAACACACACACACACATATAAAAACACACACACACACATATAAAAACACAAACACACACACGCATAAAAAGACACACACACACACATATATAAAAACACACACACACACACACACATATAAAAACACACACACACATGTAAAAACACACACACACATATAAAAACACACAAACACACACACACATATAAAACGCACACACACACACACACACATAGAAAAACACACACACACAGAAAAAAAAACACACACACACATAGAAACACACACACACACACAAACATAGAAAAACACACACACACACACAGAAAAAGACACACAAAAACACACACACACATAGAAAAACACACATACAATCACACACAGAAAAATACACACGCACACATATAAAACACACACACACACATATAAAATACACACACACACACACACACATATATAAAAACACACACACACAAACACACATATAAAAACACACACACACACACATATAAAAACACACACACACATAAAAACACACACACACACATATAAAAACGCACACACACACACACATATAAAAAGACACACACACACACATATAAAAACACACACACACAAATAAAAAGACACACACACATATAAAAACACACAAACACACACACACATATAAAAGCACACACAGACACACATATAAAAACACACACACATATAAATACACACACACACATATAAAAACACACACACACACACATATAAACACACACACACACACACATATAAAAACTGACACACACACATATAAAAACACACACACACATATAAAAACACACAAACACACACACACACATATATAAACACACACACACATGTATATAAAAACACACACACACACATATATAAACACACACACACACACACACATATAAAAAAATACACACACACACATATAAAAACACACACACATAAATAAAAACACACACACAAATATATAAAAACACACACACACACACACATACATATATAAAAACACAAACACACAGACACACACATATAAAAACACACACACACATACACACAAACACATATATAAAAACACACACACACACACACTCACCTTTATAAAAACACACACACACACACTCACACATATATAAAAAAAACACACACACATATAGAAAAACACATACACACACATAGAAAAACACACACACACAAACATAGAAAAACACACGCACACACACACACATAGAAAAATACACACAAACACTCACACACACATAGAAAAACACACACACAATCACACACAGAAAAACACACACACACAGACACAAACACATATAAAAAACACACACACATATAAAAAACACACACACATACACATATATAAAAACACACACACACACACTCATATAAAAACACACACACACACACACACACATAAACACACACACACACACACACATATAAAAACACAAACACACACACAAAAACATTTATAAAAAATCACACACACACACATATATAAAAACACACAGACACACACATATAAAAACACAAACACACACACATATAAAAAGACACACACAAACACATATATAAAAACACACACACACACACACAAAAACATTTATAAAAAATCACACACACACACACATATAAAAACACACACATACACACATATGAAAACACACACACACACATAGAAAAACACACACACACACATATAAAAACACAGACACACAAACATAAAAACACACACGCACACACACATTTATAAAAACACACACACACACATATATATAAAAACACACACACACATATATAAAACACACACACACACACACACACATATATAAACACATACACACACACACACACATATAAAAACACACACAAACACACACATATATATAAAACACACACACACATGTGTAAAAACACACACACACACACATATAAAAACACACACACGCACATATATAAAAACACACACACACACACATATATAAAAACATACACACACACACACAAACACACACACACACATATAAACACACACACACACACATATATAAAAACACAAACACACACACACACACATATATAATCAAACACACACACACACATATATAAAAACACACACACACAAACACACACACACAAATATAAAAACACACACACACACATATATAAAAACACACACACACATGTGTAAAAACACACACACACACATAAAAACACACACACGCACATATATAAAAACACACACACACACACATATATAAAAACATACACACACACACAAACAGACACACACACATATATATAAACACACACACACACACATATATAAAAGCACACACACACACAAACACACATATAAAAACACACACACACACATATAAAAACACACACACACGCACACATATAAAAACACACACACACACATATAAAAACATACACACACACAAACACACACACACACACATGTATAAAAACACACACATACACACATATATAAAAACACAAACACACACACACACACACTCACATATATAATCAAACACACACACACATATATAAAAACACACACACACATATATATAAAAACACACACACACAAACACACACACACATAAAAACACACACACAAACATATAAAAACACACACAAACATACACACACACATAGAAAAACGCACATACACACAAACACATATATAAAAACACACACATACACACAAAAACATTTATAAAAAATCACACACACACACATATATAAAAACACACAGACACACACATATAAAAACACACACACACACACATACACACAAACACATATATAAAAACACACACACACACACACACTCACCTTTATAAAAACACACTCACACACTCACACATATATAAAAAACACACACACACACCTATAGAAAAACACACACACACACACATAGAAAAACACACACACACAAACACAAACATAGAAAAACACACACACACACATAGAAAAATACACACAAACACACACACACACACATAGAAAAACACACACACAATCACACACAGAAAAACACACACACAGACAGAAACACATATAAAAACACACACACATATAAAAAACACACACACATACACATATATAAAAACACACACACACACATATAAAAACACACACACACATATAAAAACACAAACACACACACACATAAAAAGACACACACACACACATATATAAAAACACACACACACACACACACATATAAAAACACACACACACATGTAAAAACACACACACACATATAAAAACACACAAACACACACACACATATAAAACGCACACACACACACACACATAGAAAAACACACACACACAGAAAAAAAAACACACACACACATAGAAACACACACACACACACAAACATAGAAAAACACACACACACACACACAGAAAAAGACACACAAAAACACACACACACATAGAAAAACACACATACAATCACACACAGAAAAATACACACGCACACATATAAAACACACACACACACATATAAAATACACACACACACACACACACACATATATAAAAACACACACACACAAACACACATATAAAAACACACACACACACATATAAAAACACACACACACATAAAAACACACACACACACATATAAAAACGCACACACACACACACATATAAAAAGACACACACACACACATATAAAAACACACACACACAAATAAAAACACACACACACATATAAAAACACACAAACACACACACACACACACATATAAAAACACACACACATATAAATACACACACACACATATAAAAACACACACACACACACACACATATAAACACACACACACACACATATAAAAACTGACACACACACATATAAAAACACACACACACATATAAAAACACACAAACACACACACACACACATATATAAACACACACACACATGTATATAAAAACACACACACACACATATATAAACACACACACACACACACACATATAAAAAAATACACACACACACATATAAAAACACACACACATAAATAAAAACACACACACAAATATATAAAAACACACACACACACACACATACATATATAAAAACACAAACACACAGACACACACATATAAAAACACACACACACATACACACAAACACATATATAAAAACACACACACACACACACTCACCTTTATAAAAACACACACACACACACTCACACATATATAAAAAAAACACACACACATATAGAAAAACACATACACACACATAGAAAAACACACACACACAAACATAGAAAAACACACGCACACACACACACATAGAAAAATACACACAAACACTCACACACACATAGAAAAACACACACACAATCACACACAGAAAAACACACACACACAGACACAAACACATATAAAAAACACACACACATATAAAAAACACACACACATACACATATATAAAAACACACACACACACACACTCATATAAAAACACACACACACACACACACATAAACACACACACACACACACACATATAAAAACACAAACACACACACAAAAACATTTATAAAAAATCACACACACACACATATATAAAAACACACAGACACACACATATAAAAACACAAACACACACACATATAAAAAGACACACACAAACACATATATAAAAACACACACACACACACACAAAAACATTTATAAAAAATCACACACACACACACATATAAAAACACACACATACACACATATGAAAACACACACACACACATAGAAAAACACACACACACACATATAAAAACACAGACACACAAACATAAAAACACACACACACACACATTTATAAAAACACACACACACACATATATATAAAAACACACACACACATATATAAAACACACACACACACACACACACATATATAAACACATACACACACACACACACATATAAAAACACACACAAACACACACATATATATAAAAACACACACACACATGTGTAAAAACACACACACACACACATATAAAAACACACACACGCACATATATAAAAACACACACACACACACATATATAAAAACATACACACACACACACACAAACACACACACACACATATAAACACACACACACACACATATATAAAAACACAAACACACACACACACACACATATATAATCAAACACACACACACACATATATAAAAACACACACACACAAACACACACACACAAATATAAAAACACACACACACACATATATAAAAACACACACACACATGTGTAAAAACACACACACACACATAAAAACACACACACGCACATATATAAAAACACACACACACACACATATATAAAAACATACACACACACACAAACAGACACACACACATATATAAACACACACACACACACATATATAAAAACACAAACACACACACACATACACACACACATATATAATCAAACACACACACACACATACACGCAAACACATATATAAAAACACACACACACACACACTCACCTTTATAAAAACACACACACACACTCACACATATATAAAAAAACACACACACACACATATAGAAAAACACACACACACACACACATAGAAAAACACACACACACAAACATAGAAAAACACACGCACACACACACACATAGAAAAATACACACAAACACTCACACACACATAGAAAAACACACACACAATCACACACAGAAAAACACACACACACAGACACAAACACATATAAAAAACACACACACACATATAAAAAACACACACACATACACATATATAAAAACACACACACACACACACTCATATAAAAACACACACACATACACATATATAAAAACACACACACACACACTCATATAAAAACACAAACACACACACATATAAAAAGACACACACACACACACATATAAAAACACACACACACTTATAAAAACACACACACACATATAAAAACACAGACACACACACATATAAAAACACACAAACACACACACACATATAAAAGCACACACAGACACACATATAAAAACACACACACATATAAAACACACACACACACACATAAAAACACACACAAAAACACACACACATATAAAAAAACACACACACATAAAAACTCACATACACACACATATAAAAACACACACACACACATATAAAAACACACAAACACACACACATAAACATATATAAAAACACACACACAGACACGCACACACACATATAAAAACACACACACGTAGACACACACATATATAAAAACTCACACACAAACACACACACACACATATGAAAACACACACACACACATAGAAACACACACACACACACACATATAAAAACACAAACACACACACACCCACACACATATAAAAACACAGACACACACACACATAAAAACACACACACACACACACATTTATAAAAACACACACACACACATATATATAAAAACACACACACACACACACTTATATAAAACACACACACACACATATATAAACACATACACACACACACACATATAAAAACACACACAAACACACACATATATATAAAAACACACACACACATGTATAAAAACACACACACACACACATATAAAAACACACACACACGCACACATATAAAAACACACACACACATATATAAAAACGCACACACACACACATATAAAAACATACACACACACAAACACACACACACACATGTATAAAAACACACACATACACACATATATAAAAACACAAACACACACACGCACACTCACATATATAATCAAACACACACACACATATATAAAAACACACACACATATATATAAAAACACACACACACAAACACACACACACATAAAAACACACACACAAACATATAAAAACACACACAAACATACACACACACACATAGAAAAACGCACATACACACAAACACATATATAAAAACACACACACACACACATATAAAAACACACAAACACACACACACATATAAAAGCACACACAGACACACATATAAAAACACACACACATATAAAACACACACACACACACATAAAAACACACACAAAAACACACACACATATAAAAAAACACACACACATAAAAACTCACAGACACACACATATAAAAACACACACACACACATACACACAAACACATATATAAAAACACACACACACACTCACCTTTATAAAAACACACACACACACTCACACATATATAAAAAAACACACACACACACATATAGAAAAACACACACACACACACACATAGAAAAACACACACACACAAACATAGAAAAACACACGCACACACCCACACATAGAAAAATACACACAAACACTCACACACACATAGAAAAACACACACACAATCACACACAGAAAAACACACACACACAAACACATATAAAAAACACACACACACATATAAAAAACACACACACATACACATATATAAAAACACACACACACACACTCATATAAAAACACACACACACACACACATAAACACACACACACACACACACACACACATATAAAAACACAAACACGCACACATATAAAAAGACACACACACACACACATATAAAAACACACACACACTTATAAAAACACACACACACATATAAAAACACAGACACACACACATATAAAAACACACAAACACACACACACATATAAAAGCACACACAGACACACATATAAAAACACACACACATATAAAACACACACACACACATAAAAACACACACAAAAACACACACACATATAAAAAAACACACACACATAAAAACTCACATACACACACATATAAAAACACACACACACATATATAAAAACACACAAACACACACACATAAACATATATAAAAACACACACACAGACACGCACACACACATATAAAAACACACACACGTAGACACACACATATATAAAAACACACACACAAACACACACACACACACACATGAAAACACACACACACACATAGAAACACACACACACACACATATAAAAACACACACACACACATATAAAAACACACAAACACACACACATAAACATATATAAAAACACACACACAGACACGCACACACACATATAAAAACACACACACGTAGACACACACATATATAAAAACTCACACACAAACACACACACACACATATGAAAACACACACACACACATAGAAACACACACACACACACACATATAAAAACACAAACACGCACACACCCACACACATATAAAAACACAGACACACACACACATAAAAACACACACACAAAAAACACATTTATAAAAACACACACACACACATATATATAAAAACACACACACACACACACTTATATAAAACACACACACACACACATATATAAACACATACACACACACACACATATAAAAACACACACAAACACACACATATATATAAAAACACACACACACATGTATAAAAACACACACACACACACATATAAAAACACACACACACGCACACATATAAAAACACACACACACACATATATAAAAACACACACACACACACATATAAAAACATACACACACACAAACACACACACACACATGTATAAAAACACACACATACACACATATATAAAAACACAAACACACACACGCACACTCACATATATAATCAAACACACACACACATATATAAAAACACACACACATATATATAAAAACACACACACACAAACACACACACACATAAAAACACACACACAAACATATAAAAACACACACAAACATACACACACACACATAGAAAAACGCACATACACACAAACACATATATAAAAACACACACACACACACATATAAAAACACACAAACACACACACACATATAAAAGCACACACAGACACACATATAAAAACACACACACATATAAAACACACACACACACACATAAAAACACACACAAAAACACACACACATATAAAAAAACACACACACATAAAAACTCACAGACACACACATATAAAAACACACACACACACATACACACAAACACATATATAAAAACACACACACACACTCACCTTTATAAAAACACACACACACACTCACACATATATAAAAAAACACAAACACACACATATAGAAAAACACACACACACACACATAGAAAAACACACACACACAAACATAGAAAAACACACGCACACACACACACATAGAAAAATACACACAAACACTCACACACACATAGAAAAACACACACACAATCACACACAGAAAAACACACACAGACACAAACACATATAAAAAACACACACACACATATAAAAAACACACACACATACACATATATAAAAACACACACACACACACTCATATAAAAACACAAACACACACACATATAAAAAGACACACACACACACACACACACACATATAAAAACACAAACACGCACACATATAAAAAGACACACACACACACACATATAAAAACACACACACACTTATAAAAACACACACACACATATAAAAACACAGACACACACACATATAAAAACACACAAACACACACACACATATAAAAGCACACACAGACACACATATAAAAACACACACACATATAAAACACACACACACACATAAAAACACACACAAAAACACACACACATATAAAAAAACACACACACATAAAAACTCACATACACACACATATAAAAACACACACACACATATATAAAAACACACAAACACACACACATAAACATATATAAAAACACACACACAGACACGCACACACACATATAAAAACACACACACGTAGGCACACACATATATAAAAACACACACACAAACACACACACACACATATGAAAACACACACACACACATAGAAACACACACACACACACACATATAAAAACACAGACACACACACACATAAACACACACACACACACACACACACACACATTTATAAAAACACACACACACACATATATATAAAAACACACACACACACACATATAAAAAACACACACACACACATATATAAACACATACACACACACACACACATATAAAAACACACACAAACACACACATATATATAAAAACACACACACACATGTATAAAAACACACACACACACACATATAAAAACACACACACACACACATATAAAAACATACACACACACAAACACACACACACACATGTATAAAAACACACACATACACACATATATAAAAACACAAACACACACACACACACTCACATATATAATCAAACACACACACACATATATAAAAACACACACACATATATATAAAAACACACACACACAAACACACACACATAAAAACACACACACAAACATATAAAAACACACAAACATACACACACACACATAGAAAAACGCACATACACACAAACACATATATAAAAACACACACACACACACATATAAAAACACACAAACACACACACACATATAAAAGCACACACAGACACACATATAAAAACACACACACATATAAAACACACACACACACACATAAAAACACACACAAAAACACACACACATATAAAAAAACACACACACATAAAAACTCACAGACACACACATATAAAAACACACACACACACATATAAAAACACACAAACACACACACATAAACATATATAAAAACACACACACAGACACGCACACACACATATAAAAACACACACACGTAGGCACACACATATATAAAAACACACACACAAACACACACACACACATATGAAAACACACACACACACATAGAAACACACACACACACACACATATAAAAACACAGACACACACACACATAAAAACACACACACACACACACACACACACATTTATAAAAACACACACACACACATATATATAAAAACACACACACACACACACATATAAAACACACACACACACACATATATAAACACATACACACACACACACATATAAAAACACACACAAACACACACATATATATAAAAACACACACACACATGTATAAAAACACACACACACACACACATATAAAAACACACACACACACACATATAAAAACATACACACACACAAACACACACACACACATGTATAAAAACACACACATACACACATATATAAAAACACAAACACACACACACACACTCACATATATAATCAAACACACACACACATATATAAAAACACACACACATATATATAAAAACACACACACACAAACACACACACATAAAAACACACACACAAACATATAAAAACACACACAAACATACACACACACACATAGAAAAACGCACATACACACAAACACATATATAAAAACACACACACACACACATATAAAAACACACAAACACACACACACATATAAAAGCACACACAGACACACATATAAAAACACACACACATATAAAACACACACACACACACATAAAAACACACACAAAAACACACACACATATAAAAAAACACACACACATAAAAACTCACAGACACACACATATAAAAACACACACACACACATATATAAAAACACACACACACACACATATATAAAAACATACACACACACACAAACAGACACACACACATATATAAACACACACACACACACATATATAAAAACACAAACACACACACACATACACACACACATATATAATCAAACACACACACACACATACACGCAAACACATATATAAAAACACACACACACACACACTCACCTTTATAAAAACACACACACACACTCACACATATATAAAAAAACACACACACACACATATAGAAAAACACACACACACACACACATAGAAAAACACACACACACAAACATAGAAAAACACACGCACACACACACACATAGAAAAATACACACAAACACTCACACACACATAGAAAAACACACACACAATCACACACAGAAAAACACACACACACAGACACAAACACATATAAAAAACACACACACACATATAAAAAACACACACACATACACATATATAAAAACACACACACACACACACTCATATAAAAACACACACACACACACACATAAACACACACACACACACACACACACATAAAAACACAAACACACACACATATAAAAAGACACACACACACACACATATAAAAACACACACACACTTATAAAAACACACACACACATATAAAAACACAGACACACACACATATAAAAACACACAAACACACACACACATATAAAAGCACACACAGACACACATATAAAAACACACACACATATAAAACACACACACACACATAAAAACACACACAAAAACACACACACATATAAAAAAACACACACACATAAAAACTCACATACACACACATATAAAAACACGCACACACACATATAAAAACACACAAACACACACACATAAACATATATAAAAACACACACACAGACACGCACACACACATATAAAAACACACACACGTAGACACACACATATATAAAAACTCACACACAAACACACACACACACATATGAAAACACACACACACACATAGAAACACACACACACACACACATATAAAAACACAAACACACACACACCCACACACATATAAAAACACAGACACACACACACATAAAAACACACACACACACACACATTTATAAAAACACACACACACACATATATATAAAAACACACACACACACACACTTATATAAAACACACACACACATATATAAACACATACACACACACACACATATAAAAACACACACAAACACACACATATATATAAAAACACACACACACATGTATAAAAACACACACACACACACATATAAAAACACACACACACGCACACATATAAAAACACACACACACACATATATAAAAACGCACACACACACACATATAAAAACATACACACACACAAACACACACACACACATGTATAAAAACACACACATACACACATATATAAAAACACAAACACACACACGCACACTCACATATATAATCAAACACACACACACATATATAAAAACACACACACATATATATAAAAACACACACACACAAACACACACACACATAAAAACACACACACAAACATATAAAAACACACACAAACATACACACACACACATAGAAAAACGCACATACACACAAACACATATATAAAAACACACACACACACACATATAAAAACACACAAACACACACACACATATAAAAGCACACACAGACACACATATAAAAACACACACACATATAAAACACACACACACACACATAAAAACACACACAAAAACACACACACATATAAAAAAACACACACACATAAAAACTCACAGACACACACATATAAAAACACACACACACACATACACACAAACACATATATAAAAACACACACACACACTCACCTTTATAAAAACACACACACACACTCACACATATATAAAAAAACACACACACACACATATAGAAAAACACACACACACACACACATAGAAAAACACACACACACAAACATAGAAAAACACACGCACACACCCACACATAGAAAAATACACACAAACACTCACACACACATAGAAAAACACACACACAATCACACACAGAAAAACACACACACACAAACACATATAAAAAACACACACACACATATAAAAAACACACACACATACACATATATAAAAACACACACACACACACTCATATAAAAACACACACACACACACACATAAACACACACACACACACACACACACACACATATAAAAACACAAACACGCACACATATAAAAAGACACACACACACACACATATAAAAACACACACACACTTATAAAAACACACACACACATATAAAAACACAGACACACACACATATAAAAACACACAAACACACACACACATATAAAAGCACACACAGACACACATATAAAAACACACACACATATAAAACACACACACACACATAAAAACACACACAAAAACACACACACATATAAAAAAACACACACACATAAAAACTCACATACACACACATATAAAAACACACACACACATATATAAAAACACACAAACACACACACATAAACATATATAAAAACACACACACAGACACGCACACACACATATAAAAACACACACACGTAGACACACACATATATAAAAACACACACACAAACACACACACACACACACATGAAAACACACACACACACATAGAAACACACACACACACACATATAAAAACACACACACACACATATAAAAACACACAAACACACACACATAAACATATATAAAAACACACACACAGACACGCACACACACATATAAAAACACACACACGTAGACACACACATATATAAAAACTCACACACAAACACACACACACACATATGAAACACACACACACACATAGAAACACACACACACACACACATATAAAAACACAAACACGCACACACCCACACACATATAAAAACACAGACACACACACACATAAAAACACACACACACACACACATTTATAAAAACACACACACACACATATATATAAAAACACACACACACACACACTTATATAAAACACACACACACACACATATATAAACACATACACACACACACACATATAAAAACACACACAAACACACACATATATATAAAAACACACACACACATGTATAAAAACACACACACACACACATATAAAAACACACACACACGCACACAAACACACACACACATATATAAAAACACACACACACACACATATAAAAACATACACACACACAAACACACACACACACATGTATAAAAACACACACATACACACATATATAAAAACACAAACACACACACGCACACTCACATATATAATCAAACACACACACACATATATAAAAACACACACACATATATATAAAAACACACACACACAAACACACACACACATAAAAACACACACACAAACATATAAAAACACACACAAACATACACACACACACATAGAAAAACGCACATACACACAAACACATATATAAAAACACACACACACACACATATAAAAACACACAAACACACACACACATATAAAAGCACACACAGACACACATATAAAAACACACACACATATAAAACACACACACACACACATAAAAACACACACAAAAACACACACACATATAAAAAAACACACACACATAAAAACTCACAGACACACACATATAAAAACACACACACACACATACACACAAACACATATATAAAAACACACACACACACTCACCTTTATAAAAACACACACACACACTCACACATATATAAAAAAACACACACACACACATATAGAAAAACACACACACACACACACATAGAAAAACACACACACACAAACATAGAAAAACACACGCACACACACACACATAGAAAAATACACACAAACACTCACACACACATAGAAAAACACACACACAATCACACACAGAAAAACACACACACACAAACACATATAAAAAACACACACACACATATAAAAAACACACACACATACACATATATAAAAACACACACACACACACTCATATAAAAACACACACACACACACACATAAACACACACACACACACACACACACACACATATAAAAACACAAACACGCACACATATAAAAAGACACACACACACACACATATAAAAACACACACACACTTATAAAAACACACACACACATATAAAATCACAGACACACACACATATAAAAACACACAAACACACACACACATATAAAAGCACACACAGACACACATATAAAAACACACACACATATAAAACACACACACACACATAAAAACACACACAAAAACACACACACATATAAAAAAACACACACACATAAAAACTCACATACACACACATATAAAAACACACACACACATATATAAAAACACACAAACACACACACATAAACATATATAAAAACACACACACAGACACGCACACACACATATAAAAACACACACACGTAGGCACACACATATATAAAAACACACACACAAACACACACACACACATATGAAAACACACACACACACATAGAAACACACACACACACACACATATAAAAACACAGACACACACACACATAAACACACACACACACACACACACACACACACATTTATAAAAACACACACACACACATATATATAAAAACACACACACACACACATATAAAAAACACACACACACACATATATAAACACATACACACACACACACACATATAAAAACACACACAAACACACACATATATATAAAAACACACACACACATGTATAAAAACACACACACACACACATATAAAAACACACACACACACACATATAAAAACATACACACACACAAACACACACACACACATGTATAAAAACACACACATACACACATATATAAAAACACAAACACACACACACACACTCACATATATAATCAAACACACACACACATATATAAAAACACACACACATATATATAAAAACACACACACACAAACACACACACATAAAAACACACACACAAACATATAAAAACACACAAACATACACACACACACATAGAAAAACGCACATACACACAAACACATATATAAAAACACACACACACACACATATAAAAACACACAAACACACACACACATATAAAAGCACACACAGACACACATATAAAAACACACACACATATAAAACACACACACACACACATAAAAACACACACAAAAACACACACACATATAAAAAAACACACACACATAAAAACTCACAGACACACACATATAAAAACACACACACACACATATAAAAACACACAAACACACACACATAAACATATATAAAAACACACACACAGACACGCACACACACATATAAAAACACACACACGTAGGCACACACATATATAAAAACACACACACAAACACACACACACACATATGAAAACACACACACACACATAGAAACACACACACACACACACATATAAAAACACAGACACACACACACATAAAAACACACACACACACACACACACACATTTATAAAAACACACACACACACATATATATAAAAACACACACACACACACACATATAAAACACACACACACACACATATATAAACACATACACACACACACATATAAAAACACACACAAACACACACATATATATAAAAACACACACACACATGTATAAAAACACACACACACACACACATATAAAAACACACACACACACACATATAAAAACATACACACACACAAACACACACACACACATGTATAAAAACACACACATACACACATATATAAAAACACAAACACACACACACACACTCACATATATAATCAAACACACACACACATATATAAAAACACACACACATATATATAAAAACACACACACACAAACACACACACATAAAAACACACACACAAACATAAAAAAACACACACAAACATACACACACAAACATAGAAAAACGCACATACACACAAACACATATATAAAAACACACACACACACACATATAAAAACACACAAACACACACACACATATAAAAGCACACACAGACACACATATAAAAACACACACACATATAAAACACACACACACACACATAAAAACACACACAAAAACACACACACATATAAAAAAACACACACACATAAAAACTCACAGACACACACATATAAAAACACACACACACACATACACACAAACACATATATAAAAACACACACACACACTCACCTTTATAAAAACACATACACACACTCACACATATATAAAAAAACACACACACACACATATAGAAAAACACACACACACACACATAGAAAAACACACACACAAACATAGAAAAACACACGCACACACACACACATAGAAAAATACACACAAACACTCACACACACATAGAAAAACACACACACAATCACACACAGAAAAACACACACACACAAACACATATAAAAAACACACACACACATATAAAAAACACACACACATACACATATATAAACACACACACACACACACACACACATATAAAAACACAAACACACACACATATAAAAAGACACACACACACACATATAAAAACACACACAAACACACACATATATATAAAAACACACACACACATGTATAAAAACACACACACACACATATAAAAACACACACACACGTACACATATAAAAACACACACACACATATAAAAACATACACACACACAAACACACACACACACATGTATAAAAACACACACATACACACATATATAAAAACACAAACACACACACACACACTCACATATATAATCAAACACACACACACACATATATAAAAACACACACACACATATATATAAAAACACACACACACAAACACACACACACATAAAAACACACACACAAACATATAAAAACACACACAAACATACACACACACATATAAACACACACACACACACACACATATAAAAAGACACACACACATATAAAAACACACACACACACACACACAAATAAAAACACACACACACATATAAAAACACACAAACACACACACACATATAAAAGCACACACAGACACACATATAAAAACACACACACATATAAATACACACACACACATATAAAAACACACACACAAACATATAAACACACACACACACATATAAAAACTGACACACACACACATATAAAAACACACACACACATATAAAAACACACAAACACACACACACATACATAAAAACACACACACATATATAAACACACACACACACATGTATATAAAAACACACACACACACATATATAAACACACACACACACACACACAAATAAAGACACACACACACACACACAAACATAGAAAAACACACGCACACACACACATAGAAAAATACACACAAACACTCACACACACATAGAAAAACATACACACAATCACACACAGAAAAACACACACAGACACAAACACATATAAAAAACACACACACATATAAAAAACACACACACATACACATATATAAAAACACACACACACACACTCATATAAAAACACACACACACACACACACACATATAAAAACACAAACACACACACATATAAAAAGACACACACACACACATATAAAAACACACACACACTTATAAAAACACACACACACACATATAAAAACACACAAACACACACACACATATAAAAGCACACACAGACACACATATAAAAACACACACACATATAAAACACACACACACACACATAAAAACACACACAAAAACACACACACATATAAAAAAACACACACACATAAAAACTCACAGACACACACATATAAAAACACACACACACACATACACACAAACACATATATAAAAACACACACACACACTCACCTTTATAAAAACACATACACACACTCACACATATATAAAAAAACACACACACACACATATAGAAAAACACACACACACACACATAGAAAAACACACACACAAACATAGAAAAACACACGCACACACACACACATAGAAAAATACACACAAACACTCACACACACATAGAAAAACACACACACAATCACACACAGAAAAACACACACACACAAACACATATAAAAAACACACACACACATATAAAAAACACACACACATACACATATATAAACACACACACACACACACACACACATATAAAAACACAAACACACACACATATAAAAAGACACACACACACACATATAAAAACACACACACACTTATAAAAACACACACACAGATATAAAAACACACACACACACACATATAAAAACACACAAACACACACACACATATAAAAGCACACACAGACACACATATAAAAACACACACACATATAAAACACACACACACACACACATAAAAACACACACAAAAACACACACACATATAAAAAAACACACACACATAAAAACTCACATACACACACATATAAAAACACACACACACACATATAAAAACACACAAACACACACACATAAACATATATAAAAACACACACACAGACACGCACACACACATATAAAAACACACACACGTAGACACACACATATATAAAAACACACACACAAACACACACACACACATATGAAAACACACACACACACATAGAAACACACACACACACACACATATAAAAACACAGACACACACACACATAAAAACACACACACACACACACACATTTATAAAAACACACACACACACATATATATAAAAACACACACACACACACATATAAAAAACACACACACACACATATATAAACACATACACACACACACACACATATAAAAACACACACAAACACACACATATATATAAAAACACACACACACATGTATAAAAACACACACACACACACATATAAAAACACACACACACGCACACATATAAAAACACACACACACACATATATAAAAACACACACACACACACATATAAAAACATACACAAACACAAACACACACACAGACATGTATAAAAACACACACATACACACATATATAAAAACACAAACACACACACACACACTCACATATATAATCAAACACACACACACATATATAAAAACACACACACATATATATAAAAACACGCACACAAACACACACACACATAAAAACACACACACAAACATATAAAAACACACACAAACATTACCACACACACATAGAAAAACGCACATACACACAAACACATATATAAAAACACACACACACACACATATAAAAACACACAAACACACACACACATATAAAAGCACACACAGACACACATATAAAAACACACACACATATAAAACACACACACATACACATAAAAACACACACAAAAACACACACACATATAAAAAAACACACACACACATAAAAACTCACATACACACACATATAAAAACACACACACACACATATAAAAACACACAAACACACACACATAAACATATATAAAAACACACACACAGACACGCACACACACATATAAAAACACACACACGTAGACACACACATATATAAAAACACACACACAAACACACACACACACACATATGAAAACACACACACACACATAGAAACACACACACACACACATATAAAAACACAGACACACACACACATAAAAACACACACACACACACATGTATAAAAACACACACACACACATATATATAAAAACACACACACACACACACACTTATATAAAACACACACACACACACACATATATAAACACATACACACACACACACATATAAAACACACACAAACACACACATATATATAAAAACACACACACATGTATAAAAACACACACACACACACATATAAAAACACACACACACGCACACATATAAAAACACACAGACACACACATATAAAAACACACACACACACATACACACAAACACATATATAAAAACACACACACACACACACTCACCTTTATAAAAACACACACACACACTCACACATATATAAAAAACACACACACACACATATAGAAAAACACACACACACACATAGAAAAACACACACACACAAACACAAACATAGAAAAACACACACACACACATAGAAAAATACACACAAACACACACACACATAGAAAAACACACACACAATCACACACAGAAAAACACACACACAGACAGAAACACATATAAAAACACACACACATATAAAAAACACACACACATACACATATATAAAAACACACACACACATATAAAAACACACACACACACATATAAAAACACAAACACACACACACATAAAAAGACACACACACACATATATAAAAACACACACACACACATATAAAAACACACACACACATGTAAACACACACACACACATATAAAAACACACAAACACACACACACATATAAAACGCACACACACACACACATAGAAAAACACACACACAGAAAAAAAACACACACACGCACATAGAAACACACACACACACACAAACATAGAAAAACACACACACACACACAGAAAAAGACACACAAAAACACACACAGACATAGAAAAACACACATACAATCACACACAGAAAAATACACACGCACACATATAAAACACACACACACATATAAAATACACACACACACACACACACATATATAAAAACACACACACACACAAACACACATATAAACACACACACACACACATATAAAAACACACACACACATAAAAACACACACACACATATAAAAACGCACACACACACACACACACATACATATATAAAAACACAAACACACAGACACACACATATAAAAACACACACACACACATACACACAAACACATATATAAAAACACACACACACACACACTCACCTTTATAAAAACACACACACACACACTCACACATATATAAAAAAAAACACACACACACATATAGAAAAACACACACACACACATAGAAAAACACACACACAGAAACATAGAAAAACACACGCACACACACACACATAGAAAAATACACACAAACACTCACACACACATAGAAAAACACACACACAATCACACACAGAAAAACACACACACACAGACACAAACACATATAAAAAACACACACACATATAAAAAACACACACACATACACATATATAAAAACACACACACACACACTCATATAAAAACACACACACACACACACAAACACACACACACACACACACATATAAAAACACAAACACACACACATATAAAAAGACACACACAAACACATATATAAAAACACACACACACACACAAAAACATTTATAAAAAATCACACACACACACATATATAAAAACACACACACAAACATATAAAAACACACACAAACATACACACACACACATAGAAAAACGCACATACACACAAACACATACATAAAAACACACACACACACACATATAAAAACACACAAACACACACACACATATAAAAGCACACACAGACACACATATAAAAACACACACACATATAAAACACACACACACACACATAAAAACACACACAAAAACACACACACATATAAAAAAACACACACACATAAAAACTCACAGACACACACATATAAAAACACACACACACACATACACACAAACACATATATAAAAACACACACACACACTCACCTTTATAAAAACACACACACACACTCACACATATATAAAAAAACACACACACACACATATAGAAAAACACACACACACACACATAGAAAAACACACACACACAAACATAGAAAAACACACGCACACACACACACATAGAAGAATACACACAAACACTCACACACACATAGAAAAACACACACACAATCACACACAGAAAAACACACAGACACAAACACATATAAAAAACACACACACACACATATAAAAAACACACACACATACACATATATAAAAACACACACACACTCATATAAAAACACACACACACACACACATAAACACACACACACACACACACACACATATAAAAACACAAACACACACACATATAAAAAGACACACACACACACACACATAAAAACACACACAAAAACACACACACATATAAAAAAACACACACACATAAAAACTCACAGACACACACATATAAAAACACACACACACACATACACACAAACACATATATAAAAACACACACACACACACTCACCTTTATAAAAACACACACACACACTCACACATATATAAAAAAACACACACACACACATATAGAAAAACACACACACACACATAGAAAAACACACACACACAAACATAGAAAAACACACGCACACACACACACATAGAAAAATACACACAAACACTCACACACACATAGAAAAACACACACACAATCACACACAGAAAAACACACAGACACAAACACATATAAAAAACACACACACACATATAAAAAACACACACACATACACATATATAAAAACACACACACACACACTCATATAAAAACACACACACACACACACATAAACACACACACACACACACACACATATAAAAACACAAACACACACACATATAAAAAGACACACACACACACACACATATAAAAACACACACACACTTATAAAAACACACACACACATATAAAAACACAGACACACACACATATAAAAACACACAAACACACACACACATATAAAAGCACACACAGACACACATATAAAAACACACACACATATAAAACACACACACACACACATAAAAACACACACAAAAACACACACACATATAAAAAAACACACACACATAAAAACTCACATACACACACATATAAAAACACACACACACACATATAAAAACACACAAACACACACACATAAACATATATAAAAACACACACACAGACACGCACACACACATATAAAAACACACACACGTAGACACACACATATATAAAAACAGACACACAAACACACACACACACATATGAAAACACACACACACACATAGAAACACACACACACACACATATAAAAACACAGACACACACACACATAAAAACACACACACACACACACACACACACATTTATAAAAACACACACACACACATATATAAACACATACACACACACACACACATATAAAAACACACAAACACACACATATATATAAAAACACACACACACATGTATAAAAACACACACACACACACATATAAAAACACACACACACGCACACATATAAAAACACACACACACATATATAAAAACACACACACACACACATATAAAAACATACACACACACAAACACACACACACACATGTATAAAAACACACACATACACACATATATAAAAACACAAACACACACACACACACACATATAAAAACACAGACACACACACACACATAAAAACACACACACACACACACACACACATTTATAAAAACACACACACACACATATATATAAAAACACACACACACACACACTTATATAAAACACACACACACACACATATATAAACACATACACACACACACACACACATATAAAAACACACACAAACACACACATATATATAAAAACACACACACATGTATAAAAACACACACACACACACATATAAAAACACACACACGCACACATATAAAAGCACACACACACACATATATAAAAACACACACACACACACATATAAAAACATACACACACACAAACATGTATAAAAACACACACATACACACATATATAAAAACACAAACACACACACGCACACTCACATATATAATCAAACACACACACACATATATAAAAACACACACACATATATATAAAAACACACACACACAAACACACACACACATAAAAACACACACACAAACATATAAAAACACACACAAACATACACACACACATAGAAAAACGCACATACACACAAACACATACATAAAAACACACACACACACACATATAAAAACACACAAACACACACACACATATAAAAGCACACACAGACACACATATAAAAACACACACACATATAAAACACACACACACACACATAAAAACACACACAAAAACACACACACATATAAAAAAACACACACACATAAAAACTCACAGACACACACATATAAAAACACACACACACACATACACACAAACACATATATAAAAACACACACACACACTCACCTTTATAAAAACACACACACACACTCACACATATATAAAAAAACACACACACACACATATAGAAAAACACACACACACACACATAGAAAAACACACACACACAAACATAGAAAAACACACGCACACACACACACATAGAAGAATACACACAAACACTCACACACACATAGAAAAACACACACACAATCACACACAGAAAAACACACAGACACAAACACATATAAAAAACACACACACACACATATAAAAAACACACACACATACACATATATAAAAACACACACACACACTCATATAAAAACACACACACACACACACATAAACACACACACACACACACACACACATATAAAAACACAAACACACACACATATAAAAAGACACACACACACACACACATAAAAACACACACAAAAACACACACACATATAAAAAAACACACACACATAAAAACTCACAGACACACACATATAAAAACACACACACACACATACACACAAACACATATATAAAAACACACACACACACTCACCTTTATAAAAACACACACACACACTCACACATATATAAAAAAACACACACACACACATATAGAAAAACACACACACACACATAGAAAAACACACACACACAAACATAGAAAAACACACGCACACACACACACATAGAAAAATACACACAAACACTCACACACACATAGAAAAACACACACACAATCACACACAGAAAAACACACAGACACAAACACATATAAAAAACACACACACACATATAAAAAACACACACACATACACATATATAAAAACACACACACACACTCATATAAAAACACACACACACACACATAAACACACACACACACACACACACATATAAAAACACAAACACACACACATATAAAAAGACACACACACACACACACACATATAAAAACACACACACACTTATAAAAACACACACACACATATAAAAACACAGACACACACACATATAAAAACACACAAACACACACACACATAAAAGCACACACAGACACACATATAAAAACACACACACATATAAAACACACACACACACATAAAAACACACACAAAAACACACACACATATAAAAAAACACACACACATAAAATCTCACATACACACACATATAAAAACACACACACACACATATAAAAACACACAAACACACACACATAAACATATATAAAAACACACACACAGACACGCACACACACATATAAAAACACACACACGTAGACACACACATATATAAAAACACACACACAAACACACACACACACATATGAAAACACACACACACACATAGAAACACACACACACACACATATAAAAACACAGACACACACACACATAAAAACACACACACACACACACACACACACACATTTATAAAAACACACACACACACATATATATAAAAACACACACACACACACACATATAAAACACACACACACACACACATATATAAACACATACACACACACACACACATATAAAAACACACAAACACACACATATATATAAAAACACACACACACATGTATAAAAACACACACACACACACATATAAAAACACACACACACGCACACATATAAAAACACACACACACATATATAAAAACACACACACACACACATATAAAAACATACACACACACAAACACACACACACACATGTATAAAAACACACACATACACACATATATAAAAACACAAACACACACACACACACTCACATATATAATCAAACACACACACACATATATAAAAACACACACACATATATATAAAAACACACACACACAAACACACACACACATAAAAACACACACACAAACATATAAAAACACACACAAACATACACACACACATAGAAAAACGCACATACACACAAACACATATATAAAAACACACACACACACACATATAAAAACACACAAACACACACACACATATAAAAGCACACACAGACACACATATAAAAACACACACACATATAAAACACACACACACACACATAAAAACACACACAAAAACACACACACATATAAAAAAACACACACACACATAAAAACTCACATACACACACGTATAAAAACACACACACACACATATAAAAACACACAAACACACACACATAAACATATATAAAAACACACACACAGACACGCACACACACATATAAAAACACACACACGTAGACACACACATATATAAAAACACACACACAAACACACACACACACACATATGAAAACACACACACACACATAGAAACACACACACACACACATATAAAAACACAGACACACACACACATAAAAACACACACACACACACATGTATAAAAACACACACACACATATATATAAAAACACACACACACACACACTTATATAAAACACACACACACACACACATATATAAACACATACACACACACACACATATAAAACACACACAAACACACACATATATATAAAAACACACACACATGTATAAAAACACACACACACACATATAAAAACACACACACACGCACACATATAAAAACACACAGACACACACATATAAAAACACACACACACACATACACACAAACACATATATAAAAACACACACACACACACACTCACCTTTATAAAAACACACACACACACTCACACATATATAAAAAACACACACACACACATATAGAAAAACACACACACACACATAGAAAAACACACACACACAAACACAAACATAGAAAAACACACACACACACATAGAAAAATACACACAAACACACACACACATAGAAAAACACACACACAATCACACACAGAAAAACACACACACAGACAGAAACACATATAAAAACACACACACATATAAAAAACACACACACATACACATATATAAAAACACACACACACATATAAAAACACACACACACACATATAAAAACACAAACACACACACACATAAAAAGACACACACACACACATATATAAAAACACACACACACACATATAAAAACACACACACACATGTAAACACACACACACATATAAAAACACACAAACACACACACACATATAAAACGCACACACACACACACATAGAAAAACACACACACAGAAAAAAAACACACACACGCACATAGAAACACACACACACACACAAACATAGAAAAACACACACACACACACAGAAAAAGACACACAAAAACACACACAGACATAGAAAAACACACATACAATCACACACAGAAAAATACACACGCACACATATAAAACACACACACACATATAAAATACACACACACACACACACATATATAAAAACACACACACACACAAACACACATATAAACACACACACACACACATATAAAAACACACACACACATAAAAACACACACACACATATAAAAACGCACACACACACACACACACATACATATATAAAAACACAAACACACAGACACACACATATAAAAACACACACACACACATACACACAAACACATATATAAAAACACACACACACACACACACTCACCTTTATAAAAACACACACACACACACTCACACATATAGAAAAAAAACACACACACATATAGAAAAACACATACACACACATAGAAAAACACACACACAGAAACATAGAAAAACACACGCACACACACACACATAGAAAAATACACACAAACACTCACACACACATAGAAAAACACACACACAATCACACACAGAAAAACACACACACACAGACACAAACACATATAAAAAACACACACACATATAAAAAACACACACACATACACATATATAAAAACACACACACACACACTCATATAAAAACACACACACACACACACAAACACACACACACACACACACACATATAAAAACACAAACACACACACATATAAAAAGACACACACAAACACATATATAAAAAAACACACACACACACAAAAACATTTATAAAAAATCACACACACACACATATATAAAAACACACAGACACACACATATAAAAACACAAACACACACACATATAAAAAGACACACACAAACACATATATAAAAACACACACACACACACACAAAAACATTCATAAAAAATCACACACACACACACATATAAAAACACACACATACACACATATGAAAACACACACACACACATAGAAAAACACACACACACACATATAAAAACACAGACACACACACATAAAAACACACACACACACACATTTATAAAAACACACACACACATATATATAAAAACACACACACACATATATAAAACACACACACACACACACATATATAAACACATACACACACACACACATATAAAAACACACACAAACACACACATATATATAAAAACACACACACACATGTGTAAAAACACACACACACACACATATAAAAACACACACACGCACATATATAAAAACACACACACACACACACACATATATAAAAACATACACACACACACAAACACACACACATATAAACACACACACACACACATATATAAAAACACAAACACACACACACACACATATATAATCAAACACACACACACATATATAAAAACACACACACACAAACACACACACACAAATATAAAAACACACACACACACATATATAAAAACACACACACACATGTGTAAAACACACACACACACATATAAAAACACACACACGCACATATATAAAAACACACACACACACACACAAATAAAAACATACACACACACACACAAACAGACACACACACATATATAAACACACACACACACATATATAAAAACACAAACACACACACACATACACACACACATATATAATCAAACACACACACACACATACACACAAACACATATATAAAAACACACACACACACACACTCACCTTTATAAAAACACACACACACACTCACACATATATAAAAAAACACACACACACATATAGAAAAACACACACACACACATAGAAAAACACACACACACAAACATAGAAAAACACACGCACACACACACACATAGAAAAATACACACAAACACTCACACACACATAGAAAAACACACACACAATCACACACAGAAAAACACACACACACAGACACAAACACATATAAAAAACACACACACACATATAAAAAACACACACACATACACATATATAAAAACACACACACACACACTCATATAAAAACACACACACACACACACATAAACACACACACACACACACACACATAAAAACACAAACACACACACATATAAAAAGACACACACACACACACATATAAAAACACACACACACTTATAAAAACACACACATACATATAAAAACACAGACACACACACATATAAAAACACACAAACACACACACACATATAAAAGCACACACAGACACACATATAAAAACACACACACATATAAAACACACACACACACACATAAAAACACACACAAAAACACACACACATATAAAAAAACACACACACATAAAAACTCACATACACACACATATAAAAACACACACACACACATATACAAACACACAAACACACACACATAAACATATATAAAAACACACACACAGACACGCACACACACATATAAAAACACACACACGTAGACACACACATATATAAAAACTCACACACAAACGCACACACACACATATGAAAACATACACACACACATAGAAACACACACACACACACACATATAAAAACACAGACACACACACACACATAAAAACACACACACACACACACACATTTATAAAAACACACACACACACATATATATAAAAACACACACACACACACACTTATATAAAACACACACACACACACATATATAAACACATACACACACACACACACACACATATAAAAACACACACAAACACACACATATATATAAAAACACACACACATGTATAAAAACACACACACACACACATATAAAAACACACACACGCACACATATAAAAGCACACACACACACATATATAAAAACACACACACACACACATATAAAAACATACACACACACAAACATGTATAAAAACACACACATACACACATATATAAAAACACAAACACACACACGCACACTCACATATATAATCAAACACACACACACATATATAAAAACACACACACATATATATAAAAACACACACACACAAACACACACACACATAAAAACACACACACAAACATATAAAAACACACACAAACATACACACACACACATAGAAAAACGCACATACACACAAACACATACATAAAAACACACACACACACACATATAAAAACACACAAACACACACACACATATAAAAGCACACACAGACACACATATAAAAACACACACACATATAAAACACACACACACACACATAAAAACACACACAAAAACACACACACATATAAAAAAACACACACACATAAAAACTCACAGACACACACATATAAAAACACACACACACACATACACACAAACACATATATAAAAACACACACACACACTCACCTTTATAAAAACACACACACACACTCACACATATATAAAAAAACACACACACACACATATAGAAAAACACACACACACACACATAGAAAAACACACACACACAAACATAGAAAAACACACGCACACACACACACATAGAAGAATACACACAAACACTCACACACACATAGAAAAACACACACACAATCACACACAGAAAAACACACAGACACAAACACATATAAAAAACACACACACACACATATAAAAAACACACACACATACACATATATAAAAACACACACACACACTCATATAAAAACACACACACACACACACATAAACACACACACACACACACACACACATATAAAAACACAAACACACACACATATAAAAAGACACACACACACACACACATAAAAACACACACAAAAACACACACACATATAAAAAAACACACACACATAAAAACTCACAGACACACACATATAAAAACACACACACACACATACACACAAACACATATATAAAAACACACACACACACTCACCTTTATAAAAACACACACACACACTCACACATATATAAAAAAACACACACACACACATATAGAAAAACACACACACACACATAGAAAAACACACACACACAAACATAGAAAAACACACGCACACACACACACATAGAAAAATACACACAAACACTCACACACACATAGAAAAACACACACACAATCACACACAGAAAAACACACAGACACAAACACATATAAAAAACACACACACACATATAAAAAACACACACACATACACATATATAAAAACACACACACACACTCATATAAAAACACACACACACACACATAAACACACACACACACACACACACATATAAAAACACAAACACACACACATATAAAAAGACACACACACACACACACACATATAAAAACACACACACACTTATAAAAACACACACACACATATAAAAACACAGACACACACACATATAAAAACACACAAACACACACACACATATAAAAGCACACACAGACACACATATAAAAACACACACACATATAAAACACACACACACACACATAAAAACACACACAAAAACACACACACATATAAAAAAACACACACACATAAAAACTCACATACACACACATATAAAAACACACACACACACATATAAAAACACACAAACACACACACATAAACATATATAAAAACACACACACAGACACGCACACACACATATAAAAACACACACACGTAGACACACACATATATAAAAACACACACACAAACACACACACACACATATGAAAACACACACACACACATAGAAACACACACACACACACATATAAAAACACAGACACACACACACATAAAAACACACACACACACACACACACACACACATTTATAAAAACACACACACACACATATATAAACACATACACACACACACACACATATAAAAACACACAAACACACACATATATATAAAAACACACACACACATGTATAAAAACACACACACACACACATATAAAAACACACACACACGCACACATATAAAAACACACACACACATATATAAAAACACACACACACACACATATAAAAACATACACACACACAAACACACACACACACATGTATAAAAACACACACATACACACATATATAAAAACACAAACACACACACACACACACATATAAAAACACAGACACACACACACACATAAAAACACACACACACACACACACACACATTTATAAAAACACACACACACACATATATATAAAAACACACACACACACACACTTATATAAAACACACACACACACACATATATAAACACATACACACACACACACACACATATAAAAACACACACAAACACACACATATATATAAAAACACACACACATGTATAAAAACACACACACACACACATATAAAAACACACACACGCACACATATAAAAGCACACACACACACATATATAAAAACACACACACACACACATATAAAAACATACACACACACAAACATGTATAAAAACACACACATACACACATATATAAAAACACAAACACACACACGCACACTCACATATATAATCAAACACACACACACATATATAAAAACACACACACATATATATAAAAACACACACACACAAACACACACACACATAAAAACACACACACAAACATATAAAAACACACACAAACATACACACACACACATAGAAAAACGCACATACACACAAACACATACATAAAAACACACACACACACACATATAAAAACACACAAACACACACACACATATAAAAGCACACACAGACACACATATAAAAACACACACACATATAAAACACACACACACACACATAAAAACACACACAAAAACACACACACATATAAAAAAACACACACACATAAAAACTCACAGACACACACATATAAAAACACACACACACACATACACACAAACACATATATAAAAACACACACACACACTCACCTTTATAAAAACACACACACACACTCACACATATATAAAAAAACACACACACACACATATAGAAAAACACACACACACACACATAGAAAAACACACACACACAAACATAGAAAAACACACGCACACACACACACATAGAAGAATACACACAAACACTCACACACACATAGAAAAACACACACACAATCACACACAGAAAAACACACAGACACAAACACATATAAAAAACACACACACACACATATAAAAAACACACACACATACACATATATAAAAACACACACACACACTCATATAAAAACACACACACACACACACATAAACACACACACACACACACACACACATATAAAAACACAAACACACACACATATAAAAAGACACACACACACACACACATAAAAACACACACAAAAACACACACACATATAAAAAAACACACACACATAAAAACTCACAGACACACACATATAAAAACACACACACACACATACACACAAACACATATATAAAAACACACACACACACTCACCTTTATAAAAACACACACACACACTCACACATATATAAAAAAACACACACACACACATATAGAAAAACACACACACACACATAGAAAAACACACACACACAAACATAGAAAAACACACGCACACACACACACATAGAAAAATACACACAAACACTCACACACACATAGAAAAACACACACACAATCACACACAGAAAAACACACAGACACAAACACATATAAAAAACACACACACACATATAAAAAACACACACACATACACATATATAAAAACACACACACACACTCATATAAAAACACACACACACACACATAAACACACACACACACACACACACATATAAAAACACAAACACACACACATATAAAAAGACACACACACACACACACATATAAAAACACACACACACTTATAAAAACACACACACACATATAAAAACACAGACACACACACATATAAAAACACACAAACACACACACACATATAAAAGCACACACAGACACACATATAAAAACACACACACATATAAAACACACACACACACACATAAAAACACACACAAAAACACACACACATATAAAAAAACACACACACATAAAAACTCACATACACACACATATAAAAACACACACACACACATATAAAAACACACAAACACACACACATAAACATATATAAAAACACACACACAGACACGCACACACACATATAAAAACACACACACGTAGACACACACATATATAAAAACACACACACAAACACACACACACACATATGAAAACACACACACACACATAGAAACACACACACACACACATATAAAAACACAGACACACACACACATAAAAACACACACACACACACACACACACACATTTATAAAAACACACACACACACATATATATAAAAACACACACACACACACACATATAAAACACACACACACACACACATATATAAACACATACACACACACACACACATATAAAAACACACACACACACACATATATATAAAAACACACACACACATGTATAAAAACACACACACACACACATATAAAAACACACACACACGCACACATATAAAAACACACACACACATATATAAAAACACACACACACACACATATAAAAACATACACACACACAAACACACACACACACATGTATAAAAACACACACATACACACATATATAAAAACACAAACACACACACACACACTCACATATATAATCAAACACACACACACATATATAAAAACACACACACATATATATAAAAACACACACACACAAACACACACACACATAAAAACACACACACAAACATATAAAAACACACACAAACATACACACACACACATAGAAAAACGCACATACACACAAACACATATATAAAAACACACACACACACACATATAAAAACACACAAACACACACACACATATAAAAGCACACACAGACACACATATAAAAACACACACACATATAAAACACACACACACACACATAAAAACACACACAAAAACACACACACATATAAAAAAACACACACACACATAAAAACTCACATACACACACGTATAAAAACACACACACACACATATAAAAACACACAAACACACACACATAAACATATATAAAAACACACACACAGACACGCACACACACATATAAAAACACACACACGTAGACACACACATATATAAAAACACACACACAAACACACACACACACACATATGAAAACACACACACACACATAGAAACACACACACACACACATATAAAAACACAGACACACACACACATAAAAACACACACACACACACATGTATAAAAACACACACACACATATATATAAAAACACACACACACACACACTTATATAAAACACACACACACACACACATATATAAACACATACACAAACACACACATATATATAAAAACACACACACATGTATAAAAACACACACACACACACATATAAAAACACACACACACGCACACATATAAAAACACACAGACACACACATATAAAAACACACACACACACATACACACAAACACATATATAAAAACACACACACACACACACTCACCTTTATAAAAACACACACACACACTCACACATATAAAAAAAAAACACACACACACATATAGAAAAACACACACACACACATAGAAAAACACACACACACAAACACAAACATAGAAAAACACACACACACACATAGAAAAATACACACAAACACACACACACATAGAAAAACACACACACAATCACACACAGAAAAACACACACACAGACAGAAACACATATAAAAACACACACACATATAAAAAACACACACACATACACATATATAAAAACACACACACACATATAAAAACACACACACACACATATAAAAACACAAACACACACACACATAAAAAGACACACACACACACATATATAAAAACACACACACACACATATAAAAACACACACACACATGTAAACACACACACACACATATAAAAACACACAAACACACACACACATATAAAACGCACACACACACACACATAGAAAAACACACACACAGAAAAAAAACACACACACGCACATAGAAACACACACACACACACAAACATAGAAAAACACACACACACACACAGAAAAAGACACACAAAAACACACACAGACATAGAAAAACACACATACAATCACACACAGAAAAATACACACGCACACATATAAAACACACACACACATATAAAATACACACACACACACACACACATATATAAAAACACACACACACACAAACACACATATAAACACACACACACACATATAAAAACACACACACACATAAAAACACACACACACATATAAAAACGCACACACACACACACACACATACATATATAAAAACACAAACACACAGACACACACATATAAAAACACACACACACACATACACACAAACACATATATAAAAACACACACACACACACACACTCACCTTTATAAAAACACACACACACACACTCACACATATATAAAAAAAACACACACACATATAGAAAAACACATACACACACATAGAAAAACACACACACAGAAACATAGAAAAACACACGCACACACACACACATAGAAAAATACACACAAACACTCACACACACATAGAAAAACACACACACAATCACACACAGAAAAACACACACACACAGACACAAACACATATAAAAAACACACACACATATAAAAAACACACACACATACACATATATAAAAACACACACACACACACTCATATAAAAACACACACACACACACACAAACACACACACACACACACACATATAAAAACACAAACACACACACATATAAAAAGACACACACAAACACATATATAAAAACACACACACACACACAAAAACATTTATAAAAAATCACACACACACACATATATAAAAACACACAGACACACACATATAAAAACACAAACACACACACATATAAAAAGACACACACAAACACATATATAAAAACACACACACACACACACAAAAACATTCATAAAAAATCACACACACACACACATATAAAAACACACACATACACACATATGAAAACACACACACACACATAGAAAAACACACACACACACATATAAAAACACAGACACACACACATAAAAACACACACACACACACATTTATAAAAACACACACACACACATATATATAAAAACACACACACACATATATAAAACACACACACACACACACATATATAAACACATACACACACACACACATATAAAAACACACACAAACACACACATATATATAAAAACACACACACACATGTGTAAAAACACACACACACACACACATATAAAAACACACACACGCACATATATAAAAACACACACACACACACACACATATATAAAAACATACACACACACACAAACACACACACATATAAACACACACACACACACATATATAAAAACACAAACACACACACACACACATATATAATCAAACACACACACACATATATAAAAACACACACACACAAACACACACACACAAATATAAAAACACACACACACACATATATAAAAACACACACACACATGTGTAAAACACACACACACACATATAAAAACACACACACGCACATATATAAAAACACACACACACACACACAAATAAAAACATACACACACACACACAAACAGACACACACACATATATAAACACACACACACACATATATAAAAACACAAACACACACACACATACACACACACATATATAATCAAACACACACACACACATACACACAAACACATATATAAAAACACACACACACACACACTCACCTTTATAAAAACACACACACACACTCACACATATATAAAAAAACACACACACACATATAGAAAAACACACACACACACATAGAAAAACACACACACACAAACATAGAAAAACACACGCACACACACACACATAGAAAAATACACACAAACACTCACACACACATAGAAAAACACACACACAATCACACACAGAAAAACACACACACACAGACACAAACACATATAAAAAACACACACACACATATAAAAAACACACACACATACACATATATAAAAACACACACACACACACTCATATAAAAACACACACACACACACACATAAACACACACACACACACACACACATAAAAACACAAACACACACACATATAAAAAGACACACACACACACACATATAAAAACACACACACACATATAAAAACACACACACACATATAAAAACACAGACACACACACATATAAAAACACACAAACACACACACACATATAAAAGCACACACAGACACACATATAAAAACACACACACATATAAAACACACACACACACACATAAAAACACACACAAAAACACACACACATATAAAAAAAACACACACACATAAAAACTCACATACACACACATATAAAAACACACACACACACATATACAAACACACAAACACACACACATAAACATATATAAAAACACACACACAGACACGCACACACACATATAAAAACACACACACGTAGACACACACATATATAAAAACTCACACACAAACGCACACACACACATATGAAAACATACACACACACATAGAAACACACACACACACACACATATAAAAACACAGACACACACACACACATAAAAACACACACACACACACACACACACATTTATAAAAACACACACACACACATATATATAAAAACACACACACACACACACTTATATAAAACACACACACACACACATATATAAACACATACACACACACACACACACATATAAAAACACACACAAACACACACATATATATAAAAACACACACACATGTATAAAAACACACACACACACACATATAAAAACACACACACGCACACATATAAAAGCACACACACACACATATATAAAAACACACACACACACACATATAAAAACATACACACACACAAACATGTATAAAAACACACACATACACACATATATAAAAACACAAACACACACACGCACACTCACATATATAATCAAACACACACACACATATATAAAAACACACACACATATATATAAAAACACACACACACAAACACACACACACATAAAAACACACACACAAACATATAAAAACACACACAAACATACACACACACACATAGAAAAACGCACATACACACAAACACATACATAAAAACACACACACACACACATATAAAAACACACAAACACACACACACATATAAAAGCACACACAGACACACATATAAAAACACACACACATATAAAACACACACACACACACATAAAAACACACACAAAAACACACACACATATAAAAAAACACACACACATAAAAACTCACAGACACACACATATAAAAACACACACACACACATACACACAAACACATATATAAAAACACACACACACACTCACCTTTATAAAAACACACACACACACTCACACATATATAAAAAAACACACACACACACATATAGAAAAACACACACACACACACATAGAAAAACACACACACACAAACATAGAAAAACACACGCACACACACACACATAGAAGAATACACACAAACACTCACACACACATAGAAAAACACACACACAATCACACACAGAAAAACACACAGACACAAACACATATAAAAAACACACACACACACATATAAAAAACACACACACATACACATATATAAAAACACACACACACACTCATATAAAAACACACACACACACACACATAAACACACACACACACACACACACACATATAAAAACACAAACACACACACATATAAAAAGACACACACACACACACACATAAAAACACACACAAAAACACACACACATATAAAAAAACACACACACATAAAAACTCACAGACACACACATATAAAAACACACACACACACATACACACAAACACATATATAAAAACACACACACACACTCACCTTTATAAAAACACACACACACACTCACACATATATAAAAAAACACACACACACACATATAGAAAAACACACACACACACATAGAAAAACACACACACACAAACATAGAAAAACACACGCACACACACACACATAGAAAAATACACACAAACACTCACACACACATAGAAAAACACACACACAATCACACACAGAAAAACACACAGACACAAACACATATAAAAAACACACACACACATATAAAAAACACACACACATACACATATATAAAAACACACACACACACTCATATAAAAACACACACACACACACATAAACACACACACACACACACACACATATAAAAACACAAACACACACACATATAAAAAGACACACACACACACACACATATAAAAACACACACACACTTATAAAAACACACACACACATATAAAAACACAGACACACACACATATAAAAACACACAAACACACACACACATATAAAAGCACACACAGACACACATATAAAAACACACACACATATAAAACACACACACACACACATAAAAACACACACAAAAACACACACACATATAAAAAAACACACACACATAAAAACTCACATACACACACATATAAAAACACACACACACACATATAAAAACACACAAACACACACACATAAACATATATAAAAACACACACACAGACACGCACACACACATATAAAAACACACACACGTAGACACACACATATATAAAAACACACACACAAACACACACACACACATATGAAAACACACACACACACATAGAAACACACACACACACACATATAAAAACACAGACACACACACACATAAAAACACACACACACACACACACACACACACATTTATAAAAACACACACACACACATATATATAAAAACACACACACACACACACACATATAAAACACACACACACACACACATATATAAACACATACACACACACACACACATATAAAAACACACAAACACACACATATATATAAAAACACACACACACATGTATAAAAACACACACACACACACATATAAAAACACACACACACGCACACATATAAAAACACACACACACATATATAAAAACACACACACACATATAAAAACATACACACACACAAACACACACACACACATGTATAAAAACACACACATACACACATATATAAAAACACAAACACACACACACACACTCACATATATAATCAAACACACACACACATATATAAAAACACACACACATATATATAAAAACACACACACACAAACACACACACACATAAAAACACACACACAAACATATAAAAACACACACAAACATACACACACACACATAGAAAAACGCACATACACACAAACACATATATAAAAACACACACACACACACATATAAAAACACACAAACACACACACACATATAAAAGCACACACAGACACACATATAAAAACACACACACATATAAAACACACACACACACACATAAAAACACACACACATATAAAAAAACACACACACACATAAAAACTCACATACACACACATATAAAAACACACACACACATATAAAAACACACAAACACACACACATAAGCATATATAAAAACACACACACAGACACGCACACACACATATAAAAACACACACACGTATACACACACATATATAAAAACACACACACAAACACACACACACACACATATGAAAACACACACACACACATAGAAACACACACACACACACATATAAAAACACAGACACACACACACATAAAAACACACACACACACACACATATAAAACGCACACACACACACACATAGAAAAACACACACACACATAGAAAAAAAACACACACACACATAGAAACACACACACACACACACACACAAACATAGAAAAACACACACACACACACACATAGAAAAAGACACACAAAAACACACACACACATAGAAAAACACACATACAATCACACACAGAAAAATACACACGCGCACATATAAAACACACACACACACACACATAAAATACACACACACACACACACACACACATATATAAAAACACACACACACACACAAACACACATATAAAAACACACACACACACATATAAAAACACACACACACATAAAAACACACACACACATATAAAAACGCACACACACACACACATATAAAAAGACACACACACACACACATATAAAAACACACACACACAAATAAAAACACACACACACATATAAAAGCACACACAGACACACACATAAAAACACACACACATATAAATACACACGCACACATATAAAAACACACACACACACACATATAAACACTCACACACACACATATAAAAACTGACACACACACATATAAAAACACACACACACATATAAAAACACACAAACACACGCACACATATATAAAGACACACACACACATGTATATAAAAACACACACACACACATATATAAACACACACACACACACACATATAAAAAAACACACACACACACATATAAAAACACACACACATAAATAAAAACACACACACAAATATATAAAAACACACACACACATACATATATAAAAACACAAACACACAGACACACACATTTAAAAAACACACACACATACACATATATAAAAACACACACACACACACTCATATAAAATCACACACACACACACACATACACATAAACACACACACACACACACACACACATATAAAAACACAAACACACACACATATAAAAAGACACACACACACACACATATAAAAACACACACACACATATAAAAACACACACACACATATAAAAACACACACACACACATATAAAAACACACACACACACACATCTAAAAACACACACACACACATACATATATAAAAACACAAACACACAGACACACACATATAGAAACACACACACACACACATACACACAAACACATATATAAAAACACACACACACACACACTCACCTTTATAAAGACACACACACACACACTCACACATATATAAAAAACCACACACACACATATAGAAAAAAACACACACTCACACATAGAAAAACACACACACACAAACATAGAAAAACACACGCACACACACACACATAGAAAAATACACACAAACACTCACACACACATAGAAAAACACACACACAATCACACACAGAAAAACACACACACAGACACAAACACATATAAAAAACACACACACACATATAAAAAACACACACACATACACATATATAAAAACACACACACACACACACATATAAAAACACACAAACACACACACACA